>NC_141059.1:41230369-41272869 GCF_041138505.1 Cibotium barometz | reverse complement strand
TGTCAATCAATGCAAGGAGATGGTGTGGGTGGGAACCCTGGGTAGCGCGGTGTTGAACGGCGGTGGGTGGGCAGTCGCTCCCGGGCAGACTGTCTCCGTGGCGGCGCCTCCCGGTTGGCACGGGCGTTTCTGGGGCCGCACTGGCTGCCGCTTCGACAGCTCAGGCAAGGGCCGGTGCGAGACGGGCGACTGCGGCGGACAGGCCAAGTGCGCTGGCGTGGGCGGGCAGCCGCCGGCCACGCTGGCCGAATTCTCCTTGGGCCCGCCCACGGACTTCTACGACATCAGCCTGGTGGATGGCTATAACTTGCGAGTGAGCGTGGCGCCGCTCGGAGGAAAAGCTGCAGGCAACGACAAGGGAGGTGCCTGCCGGGGGGCTGGATGCGATGCGGATGTGAACGAGCTTTGTCCGAAGGGGCTGCGTGTGGGCGGCGGGAGCGGCGGACGTTCTGTGGTGGCGTGTCGCAGCGCGTGCAACGCCTTCTCGCAGCCGCAGTTCTGCTGCACGGGCGCCTATGCCACGCCGATGACTTGCCGCGCGTCCTCCTTTTCTCGCCTCTTCAAGCGCGCCTGCCCCCACGCTTACACCTACGCCTACGATGATCCCTCCAGTATTTTCACCTGCTCTGCTCCCCACGCCTATCTCATCACCTTCTGCAACTGAGCCGAACAACCACGTGTACGGCCCCAGATTACTATCCTTTACGAAGAGAAGTCAAATCTAATATTGCTCCTAATTTCATATATTATTGTTCATGTGGGCCAAATAGTATTTGGTCTTCAATACATAAAATCTCCCTCGTTAATGCTTTGCTATTGCTAAACCTAAATCTTGCTTTCAATAGCCATCTTTGTACTTAGACCCACAAGGAAGTCCATTGGAGAAGACCATTTGCCCTAGCCCTTAGCATGCAAGTGTGAGTGAGTTTGGGCACTTTGTGCTACGGGATATTGAGCATCATTACTTACCTTATGTGATAGTTTAATGCTTTCATTTGTTATGTATTGTCTTCAATTTATCTTTTTTCTTTTCAAATGGGTGATTTTTATATTATATAAGGAGAACTACAAAGCAAAAAAAGGATAGCCATCCATTATATCATGCCTTAGAACGAAGAAGCATAACTTTTGTAATAGACCATTGAACCTTCTCTATTCAATGTACTCTTTAAGGGCAAGTAGTCTTTGGATGTATGCAACCAGTATCGAGTCTTGTCTCATCAGATCATTGGATACGATTATGTCCCTCAAGGCTTTGGAACTTGTGTTTGGCTCTAGATAATTTAAGTATTTCCTCTATATCATGTGTAATGTATTGAGCATTGCATATCTTAAATCTTGCTTTGATTGTCCTTTTAATACGAGTAGACAAATCCTTGGTTAGGTAAAGATGCATGTTAATTTTAGACTTGTTAAATATCCAATTATTTTTGCATAACCACATTGTCCACAGAGGTATTCTGTGCTAATGCTATTCCACAGAGATGAGGAGTAGCCAATATGTGTTCCAAGCAATGATTCTCAAAAGAAAGGTTCTCGACTAGGATTGGGTGTAAGCACTCTTGCAAGGATCCTAGTTTCCTCTCATTCCATTGGCAAGTAATAAACATATGTGCAATCGATTCCACCTCGAATGCATCTAGGACATAGTCCACTTTCAATGACAATCTTGGCTAGTTGAAAGGTGACATAGCTCACTTTCAATGCCAATCTTGGTTAGTGGGAAGAGGTGGATTACTCCATTGGCTCACAACCAATCCTTGTCCCATAGCTCATTGGCATCGAACTTGGGTCTCCATAATGGGACCCAACCGTTCTACCACTAGACTACGCGTCCGTGGGCATTCAATGTCAATCTTAAAAGCTTCTTTATTAGTCCACAACATTTTGTGTAGTATTAGTCAGAAGAGTTAGAACTTCTTAGGTACGATAGTAGGAGACTAGATCTTGGAAAAGTGACAATCTCATTACTTGTGATCCCATAAAATGTGTCATCTCTCATTCAGCTTACATGTAAGATTCCTCCTCAGTCCTGAATATGTATAAGCTTTTACCTTAATCTCCTGTAATCATCACCTATTTCAGAGTGCAAGAAAATATTGTTTTCTCTTATTTTGGTCTAAAAAGAGGAAATGTTTTAGAGGGATAATTCAAAATTGAGATATTTTTTGATATATAAATTCTCTTGACATATAAGATGAATTCTCTTGAAACAGAAGTTTAAAATAAACTTTTCAATGTACATTAGGAATTAATTAAATATGTATATTAAAGGTCTTAGCCTAAGGGTCCACATTAAAAAAAATAGATTAAAGTCTAAATAAGGTTCCAGGTGTTGGGATGAGATAAATACAAAGAATACAAAAAATATCTCAAAAATGAGTAAATGCTCATATAAGATGAAGAGTTGATTAAGTACAAGGTTTATTAGTTAAAAATTAAGGTACATTAGTAAAAAATGAGATATTCAGGTGAAATTATGTATTTTTGACACTTCAATAAGGTGGGAAACCCACTTGAGGTAGGCGTCTTTTTCTCTATCATTGTTTGATATTTCATCTCTCCTCTCTCCTAGTGTAAATTAGATCAAAAAAGAGTTAAACTAATTTAAATCTTATCTAAATTAGATCAAACTGAAGTTGGAAGGCTCTAAAACCCAATTGGGCTTGGTTAGTGACTTTCCTTACCTATAAATAGACCTTCATTCTTTTGTGGGTATTGCCCGAAAAGTGTCCATCCCCAACACCTGCATGTGCATGAGTTAAGATTTTCAAATAGTCAGCTTCACATACACACATGCGTAAGTTGCCATCCTTGCCCCTCTTGTAGAGTTGGCTCTCTATCAGCATATAGTTTGCCGCTTCAACTTTAATAGCACGCTTTCGATGTTTAGGAATTTTTTGATCCGTATGACCATGCTGAAGATAGTCCACAATATACTTACTCCAACTTGGTGTAGTTGAAATTTGGAATAATGTGACATTATGAATTGGCTGTTGAATTTGACATGAAGCACAGTTACGAACAAATGTTTCAGCATCTGCATGCATGGTAGGCCACCATTGCCCATCCTGAGATATATGTCGCACACAAGTAGTAGCTGATGCATGGATTCCATCGATACCTGCATGTGCCCATTCCAAGATTTCCTCATATTGGTCAGGGTTAGGTATAAGCCGCAACACTCCATCATTACCCTGACGATATAATCTCCCTGAGATTAACTTGAACGGTCGCCATAGGTCCACATTAGGACCCGCTAGTTGTATCTGCCCACTTGTCAAAATTTCTAAAATGGATTCAGACCATCTAGGAGCTGTCTCTACAAGGAAAAGTGTTGAATCTAACATATCATCATCCACACCCACAGGAGCTTCGCCAGAGGTGATTCGAGACAAATGATCTGCCCTAAGATGAGTTGTTCCTTTTCGAACTGCCACTTCAAAATCAAACTCAAGAAGGATGATAAACCACCTCACAATCCTTCCGGTTGCGCAAGGCTTATTTACCAAATATAGCAATGCTTGATGGTCCACAAAAAATATGAATTTGTTTGCCAAAAGGTAATGGCGAAACTTTTTCACTGCATATATCATGGACAAACCTTCTCTTTCTGTTGTGGTGTAATTCTTCTCAGCATTGTTCAACTGTCGACTAGCATATGAGATTGGGAAATCCTTATTATGTTCTCCCCATTGAGCCAAAATACATCCAATTGCAAAGTTTGAAGCATTAATATGGACATGAAAGATTTGGTTTCAATCTGGTGCCCGTAAGATGGGTGCAGTCACTAATGCTTGCTTCAACTTTTCAAAGGATTCCTCACACTCATCAGTCCAATTAAACTTTACAAGAAGAGCATATAATGGTCTGGCTAGGACAGCGTACATGTAGATGAATCTACGGTAATAGCCACAATGTCCCATGAATGTTTGTATCCCTTTAGGGTTGATAGGCCGAGGTAATGAGACAATGACATCAATTTTATCCATATCTGTTGAAATCCCATTGCGAGAAACAATATGGCCCAAAATTTTTCCTTGTCTTACCATGAATTTGCACTTGTCAGGATTCAAGCATATACGATATAGTTGACACTTTTGAAACACAAGTCTGAGGTGTTCTATATGATCATCACGCTCTTGTGAGTGAACACATAAATCATCCATGAAGATCTCAAGAAATTGCCGAAGGTACTCCTTGAATACATGACTCATTAACCGCTGAAAGGTTGCTGGTGCATTTGTTAGACCAAATGGCATAACACGATAGGCAAAGATGCCATCTTCAGTAGCAAAGGTTGTCTTATGTTGATCCTTTGGATCAATTGACACTTGATTGTAACCGGAGAATCCATCCAAGAAACTATATGCCTTTTTTCCTACAACTCGTTCCAGAACATGATCCGTGATTGGAAGTGGGTAATGATCACGCACAGTAGCTGCATTTACCTTCTTGAGGTTTACACATACTCGAAGTTTTCCATTTTTCTTGGGCACCACTACAATAGGGGGGGAGACCCATTCAGTGTGTTCAATCTCATAGATAGATTCTGCCTCTAAGAGCTTGTCTATTTCTTCCTTTATCTTCCGTGCAAAATTTTCATTGTAAGTATAAGGACGTTGCTTGGAGGGCTTTGCATCCTCTCGCAATGGAATTGTATGCTGACATATGCTTGGATCAACTCCTTTGAGGTCTTTATAACTCCAAGCAAAAACATCGCGATACTCCTTTATTGTTTGAATTAATAACTTCTCCTCATCTAAGGACAAGTCTGTGGCAATCCACACATAGCGAGGCTCTCCTCCTGGCTTAGTAATATCAATCTTTTTTGCATCTTCTGGACCATCATATGAAACCCCTGGCACGCTTGGTTTTTGTCGCATGGGCTGTTGAAGAACAATCTTTCGATCTTGAAGAGTGTACTGTGTGAAATTGGGAGGAACATTGAGACCTTGTTCTTGTCCACTTGAGTCTTCGCTTATTGAAGACCATGCGGTTTTGAGCTCTCCTTTGCTATCTTGCATCGGATTTTTTTGTTCAACCGTTGTCTTTGCACTTCCGACACTCTCTTTTGAATCGGTTTTAGACTTGAGTTTTGGTTTTTGTTTCTTCGTTTTTTTTACGATTTTTGCTAACAGTTGTTAGCTTTTCTCCTGCTTGGAATCCATCTGATCGTTTTACTTGGTCTTTGATACTATCTTGTGCTTGGACATAGTATAGATATCCGTTCTTTCCTGAGAAGTGAGGTGGTGGTCGAGAGTGTTCACTCTTAGACTCCTCCTTTTCTTTTTGTAGTCTCTCACGTCGTTCCCTCTCATCTTGTTTACGGATTCTTTTATGGCTCTTACAGCATTTACATTTAGGTCGGCTTCGAGGGATCTCTACTTGAACCTCCCTTCCTCTCAAGAGTAGGCGTGCCTTTCCTAACTCTTCCTCAGGGATTGTCACATCATTATTAAAATCAGAGTCCCATCCATCTTCCTTATCAGCATCATTAGCAGATTCGAGTGTTAAATCCTCCACTGAGACTTCCTCGACATGCAGAGCTGTTGTGGATGTATCCCTATAGTACAAATCATCTAGAAGGGCACGTGGTTGTACCATTCGTATAGGAATAATATCATATCCATCTGAGTCACAAAATTGAATTGGCTTCGGTAAAGCACATGTCGATAATGTTGCAAGGACATGACTCCATTCTAGTGGATCAATTAAATGCTCAGGGAAGGGTTGTGGAATGTATGCCTCATCTGATACACTTCGATTACCCTTAAGTCTCTCAGTGTTGAAATCCCTACATGAGGCTCCACACATCCATAGATCTTCTCGCCCGTCTGACAATGTAACTCTTGAGCCCTCAGATGAAGCAGAATCAAACTCATCTATTGGAGACCTTGTTACATCATGATATGAGTGATTCCTTAGGTTGACTCTTGTGATGACAGAATCATGTCGGAGGTACAAATGATTGTATCCCCAATCTTGAATCATTTGAAATTGTCGCATGAATGGTCTACCCAATATCACTTCATAGTTTGGATGTTTTCCAAAATCCACTACTGCAAAGGTGTGCTCATAATCAATCCCACATGTGGTGACCAATATGTTCTCAAGCAGCCCAAGGGGATGTTCTAAGCTTCCATCTGCTAGCTGCAAGCGCATCCTGGTACTCCTAATAGCGGGTTTGCCCCACTTTTCCCAAATGGACCTTGTCACAATGCCCACTCCTGCACCACTATCAAGTATTGCAGTTGAAGCTACTTTTCGCACTTCTAATGGGAGGGTAGCATTTCCCTGATCGTCCTCACAAAATTTTCCTACTTTGTTGATAGGAACTGGCATAACATGCTTTGTCTCAGGGTGTATAGTACACTCATGGTGACCCTTTTGTAGCAATACCTGCTCTGACAAACATGTGGCAATATCATTCCACAACTCAGGTCGAAGCTTTATCAACTCAAGCAAAGGTAAGGTACAAGCCACTGGTGCTAACAAAATAGCTTGCACGATACTCATATCCTTCTCCTTTGTCAACATTTTATGCATGGAGGGTATCCTCAAGGTTTGAGAACAGTTCTCATATTCTCCCAGATATGATGGTAAGGTTTTCATTGTATGCTTACTTCTAGGAGAAACAATTGTATGAACTTCCTCCTGGATGCTTGGTCGACTAGAATTGTTTTCTGTGCCCCTGGTAAAATCCACCTCTCAGAGAATGGAGGCGAACTAATAGAGGACATGTTCTCATTAACTTTCTCATGAACTGCAGCCCACATCTCATTTGCCATGTCCTCATTAGCATCAATAACTTCATCATTGCATGGGAAGGCAAGGCTAGGTGGTGGCAGAATTTCTTCTTTCAATGAGGTGTCAATTGGTGCAGACCTTTCGCTACTATGAGCTTGTGAAATGAGCTCACTTTTCATTTCCCGACTTGATGATACTTCCGTTATGGTTTCTAATGTTGGCTTAAGAGAGGTTGGGCCCCGAGGAATAGGTGGTGGTGGTCCCTCAAGTATTGACTGAGCTTCCCTATGAGTTGTTGCTGATGTACAGCTAGATTGATCTTCTCCTCACGAGGGTTTGGGTATTCTTGAAGCTTCTTGGGTAGCTCAGATAAAGCTGCAATGCGACTTCTATGAGCATCAATGATGGCATCTAGAGTCTCATTCACCTTATCCACAAAAACAGAACCCCCAGAACTATCCTCGGTCGTACTAGTCTCATCTTGTTTGGCACTAGGCCCAGGTTGAGTTTGATGCTCCTCATGCACTTCTTGGGATGTAAAAGTTTTATCCCTCATGTTTTGTTTAGAGGCTTCTTGAGAACTAGTGGATGCACTTTTAGTTTGCTTGTTTCGGTTCTTCTTCCTCCTAGTGGTCTTTTTTCTATTGGACTGTAGGGTCTTGTCCACTAGATTTGTCTTTGCATCCCTAGTTCGAGGTGTCTCATCAGTCTGTATTTTGGCATTTCGTGTCTGTGATCTAGTCATGACTCTAAGTGGCACGACATCCTCATTTTCAGATGAAGATGGTGATGGAACTGCCCCTACAAGGTTGAGTGAGACCTTTGGTTGAGAGGTGCCTTCCTCATGTGGTTTCAGCAGACAATCCTTTGGGAAGTGTTCTACACAACACCCTAGACAATATCTTTCAATTGGTGGAAACTGTTGTACTGTTGTATTGGATCGAGATGCTTGCCTTGAGCGATGTGGACAATCACGAGCCCAATGGGGTTCTCCACACTCATAAGAGGGGCCCATTAGTTTGGCTTCTACTTTCCTTGGCTGCCATTGACCTGAGGGGCCTGGAGTCCTAGGTTGGTAGCCGCTTAGCAACATCAAAGAGTTTTGTTCCCCTGGTTGAGCCTCCAGTGCTTGGCTTGGGTATGTGGGACTTTCAAAGAGATTTTCTCTGGATGAATATGATGCATATTCCTCCTCCACATAGCCTGGGTTTACCAATTCCCTACACATATTTGAATTGTCGTAGTCAACAACCCTCACAGGAGCAGTCCCAAGAGCAGGAGGTTGAGCACCAAGAACAGGTCGTGCTTGCTCTTGTGCCATCGGTGGCTTACGTTCAAAATTAGTATACTGTTGATACATTTGTGGAGCCACTCCACCCCTTGGCTGCTCACGCTCCTGTCTCATTCTTGTAATGCGAGTACATTCCTGTGTGGTATGGGTAAAGTTCCAAGCACAGGCTTGGCACCACTTCTTTGTGGGTTGGTTTGTGACTAGAGGAGAAAAGGTATTACATTCTTCAGTTTTATGGTTACCACCACATGCTCCACAAAGATGAGGACTTGTAGGAAGTACACTCCTCATTCTCTGCTGCTGTTGTTGTGGCTGCATGGGTGGGCGATAGGTCTGTCCCAATCTCCTTAGTACTAGGTTAGCTATCTGGTCTGGATTTACTAGCGCGCTAGACCCTAAACTTTGGTCATCACCCCACTGATCTCATGTCTGCGATCTTAACAAGATACTGTTGTTGTGGATCCCTAAAGATCTCAGCTCCTTGAGCATTCGTGTAGACATATTGGAGTCTCACATTGAGTGTTAACCCCATAGTGTCGGCTTCAAATGGATTAAAAGATCTTGTGGGTGTCCTATTTGGGGCTAAGGAATGACTATTTGACGGCCCTAGATTGTCCATGGACAATGAGCTAGTTGTTCTGGAGAAAAGGGTATCGGATTGGGATTCAGAAAGGGTTTCAGCAATATCTGCCAAATTTCCTACCGATTGGGTTCCACTTTCCTGCGTAGGTACTCTAGAAGGTGCCATAGACCCGGCAGAATCTATAAGACGTCCCAACCGCAAGTGCATAAGGTCAAATTTTTTTTTGGTTTTTTATGTTTTTTTTCTTTTCTTTTTTGTTTTTGTTTTTGTTTTTGTTGTTGTTGTTTTTTTTTGGTTTTTTATGTTATATATATATATGTATATATATATATGTATATATATATATATGTATATATATATATATGTATATATATATATATATATTTTACCCTACCAAATGCAACTAAAATGAGTATGTGTGGTGTAACTATCTATCCTATTTTTAATTATATTGTTTTTAAATGATTTTTTAACTTTCTTTTCTCTTTTCCTAATTACAAAAAATATGAATCACGCTAAAAAATACTAATTATGCACAAAATTACAAAAATTTTAAAACAATGCAAGTTACCCTAATTATGCAAAAAAATTAAAGAAAATGAAAAATTACAAAATATGCAAAGAATATGGACTCCTAAAAAAAACACATAATTTATAAAAAAAATTTAAAAATTTTCTATTTCTTTCCTTTTGTTTTCTTCCTTTTTCTTTTTTTTTTAAAACTAATAAATTTCGTACCAATTATAAAAAATATGAATTACGCTAAAAAAATACTAAATATGCACACAATTTACAGAAATTCTAAAAAAAATGCAAGCTACTTTAATTATGCAAAAATTTACAGAAAATTAAGAAATAAAAAATGGACTCAAAATACAAAAATAATAATTATTTTTCTTTTTTTTTAAAAATATTTTTTAATTTTTTTAAATTTTTTTCTTTTTTTCTCTCCTTTCTTTTTTTTTCTTTTTTTCTCTTTTCTCTCTTTTTTTTTCTTTTTTTTCTTTAAAAACTTATATATTTTTTTTATTTTGTTGTTTTTTTAAATTATTACTATATTTTTAAAAAAAATACAAAAACATGAAAAATTAATAAAAAATAAAAAAATAAAAATAATAATGGAACTAACTTTATCGGCTCCTTCCGGATTTCTCGCTACCGCCACGCTCTCCCGTTTTCAACGCTTTGCCAGCTTGCAGCTCTCCACCGCTTTCGTCGTCTACTCCACCGCTTTCGTCGTCTGCTACTCCTCTTACTGCAACTTCGCTTCGACGCGCCCTACGCCACCAGCTGTGCTTGCCCGCCTTCGTTGCCTTCGCGAGCTGCAGCTCTTCACCACTCGGCCGCCTTCAACTGCTGCAGCCGCCTCGACTCCATTTCACGCCTCCCACACGCCTTTTAGCCACCTACCAGTCAGCCAACTTCCTTCACCTTCGCTCCTTGCGCCAGTACCTTCTACTAGTTGTTGCAGAACACTCCACTCCACGCCTGCATGTTTTTGGCCACGCAAAACACATGTGATGCGTGTATGTTAAGACACTTGCTTGCATCTGCTCTTGCAAACGTGTGCTCTTTGCAGCATGTTGCTATTATTACAAAGCTTGCTTGTGAGTCGCTTTGGCTTCAAACTCCCATAGCTTCTGCAGGATTCTCACATAAGCATCAGCCTCGCTGTTGCAAAGTAGGATGTGGTGGTTGTAGGGCACTTGAACAAGATTTTTAGCAATTTACGTTTCTTTCGGCTGTTGTGAGTTGCTGTGAGTTTCTATGAGCTGCACTGCGGTGGTACTTCTTCCACGCGGCCTCTCTCCATGCCTGCTTAGACTCTACTGACACGTCAGCTGCAGACGCCCCCCACAGCGCCTCTGCAGGCTGCGCTCGATGCAGACGCCCCCCTCCACAGCGCTTCGAGCTGCTGCCATGTCAACGTATAAATATATATATATATATATATTTTTAAAAGCCGCCTCCAACAGCCTTCTGCTCCCCGCCTTCAGCTGCCAGCAGCCTTTTACCTTCCCTCTTCGCTTTCAGCCGACCGCCCAACAGCCACTTCGAGCTGCTGCCACAAACAGCCACGCTTCAAAGTATATATATATATATATATATATATATATTTTTCTTTGCTTCAGCTCCAACAGCCTTTTGCCTTCTCTCTTCACAGCTCGACGTCAGAAAATACAAAAACAGAAACCACTTGAACCTACTTAATGGCGGGATTACTCTACCGTAATGGGGTTTTAATTTTAATTTTTTTGCTTCTAATCAAAAATAGAAAACACACAAGGCGCCCTTGAGATCACACACTCAATGCCCTTGCAAACTCTACTCTAATCTACCCTAATCCATGATTTTGCAATCAATGGAGCACTTAGTAAGAAGTAATGGTTAACACCCTTCACTAACTTAGGTGTGCGTCCCCGGCAGCGACGCCATTGTTTGGGACATCATAGCATAGCGAAGGCTACACTCCAACCCACACAATTTGTCAATCCGTGAATGCAATCCGGTTAGCGCACAGAGGCTATCCCGAATGGGAGAAGATTAGTTAACCACACACTAATGACTTCTAATCCTACTCAATCCTTCTTCAACAATCAAGCAATCAATCGTTGATTCCTTCTCAATCTAACATAATCAACGCATCAAGATTAGGCTACACTTAAGCACAAAAATGCAACTTATGCAAAGAATCTAACATGCAAAGAGCTATCACACAAGCCTCAACTACACATCATTTCATGCACAAGCTTCATCACATGCACTCTATAATTCACAAATCAGATTTTAGCATCAAAACATCATTACAAAATCTAGATTAGCAAGTGTGTAGACCGCAACCTCAAATCATTGAATACGTAGAGAATAGAGAGTACAAGATTGAAGCAAGAATGGAGATGGAGAGCCTTGGGAGAGCACATGAGAAGGAGCTATGGAGCAAGCTCTCTCTATGAGCCTCTCAACCAAATGACCAAAGAGTCCTCTTTAGCTCTCAAATGAGCCACTTTTTATACAAAAGCTCTAAAACTCCCAAAAGTTCCCATGTGGGATTATTGTCAAGCCCACTCCCACATTCATCTACAACTTGGAACTCTTTACAAGAGCCCTAAGTGTCTTTTTTGTTGCATCCTTGCATTGATCTTCATTCGTCATGCAACAGCATAGTTCTGGGTCTCCAAATCACTTCTTTGGGACCCTTGTTATGAATTAGCTTGATTACACCCTCACTGATTGAGAAGAGAAGGGCTCCAAACCTAGCCAATTCTTGCCACATCCTAAGAAGAGGGCCTACTACGAGAGGTTTAAACATTTGGAAAATTTTGAGGTGAGTACATCAGCCCCATGCTTTTGCGGTTTTCAGAGAGTCAATAGTCTCTCCTAGTTCTTTAGTGGTGTGGTGAGATCCATTTCAAGGGTTGCAGCTACTAGTCTTGGAGGTACAGCCATGGCTCTGCATTCCACAATCACCTTGCACATAGCCATTTCGCTGTCATGAGCTAAATACTCCAAAGAAATGTTCATGTACAATATTTAGGTTGTCTATAGAAGCTACCTTATTTCCTATCTTATCCAACATGAGAGGGATATGATCCTTTTCAGCCTTTTTTTTTCAAGGATCTTCAACATCTCTTTGGAGGGTTTGTCTATCTTCATTGCCCACCACTCTCGAAGGAAGAGCTTAAGATGCTGGCAACTTATCTCGTCATCCCTTTTTAGGTCTGCTTTCTTCTCCCTAGGACTTCTTGAAGGTTTTGATTCCCTTCATTAGCCATTCTCTCCAGTTCTTGCATTTTAGCATCCCCCCCCTCTTGGTGATTCTTATCCTCCCTACTTCTCTTTTCATTTTCTCCACAAATTTTTGGGTCCTTTTAATTGCCATCACCCACGCTTTTACAGAAAGGGAGACTTAGCACTATAGAAACCCTCCGAGATTGAGCCAATCTCTTCTTGCACTATGGGGAGATGAAATAATTGAGGGTGAGAGTGGAACCACCCGGATCTAACTCTTTGGGTGAATCTTTCCAGGAGACACCAAATGGGATAGTGGTCAGATATAACTATTATCCTCATCACCTTGACCTTGGAGTTTAAGAAGTTACTACTTAGGCTTGTGGATACATAACACCTAAGCTTAGCTTGTCTTATGAGTTGTCCTTCCATTCTCCCACGTAAATTCAGGGTTAAAGGCCATATCTTGGAGAGAGTGTACCTCCTTGCATCTACGCCATTGTTTTCTTTCTTGACCTTGAATTATTGGCCCCAAGCTCTTATATCGATCTGACATTGACTCCAAAATGTTAAAGCCCCCTACGAGAATTAGGCTTATTAAACTGCAAATAGGGTGGCCCATAAGCTGGCCCAGAGCTTCCAGGACCCGGAGCATAAACTGAGACTAGAGGAGCCAGCCTTTCTGACCTAGTGTCCATCTGAACTACTCTACCCAATGGTTATCTAGGTCTTTCTGAACTTGTCTGATAGCATACATCCACTTGTCCATGCCTCCCACAAAGGTTCCCTTGTGCATGATCTATGTTGAACCATGCGTGTTTGTTAGAGACTTTTTTGAGGTCGTTTTGCAGTTGTTGGGAGGCTCTTACCTTGACTTCCTATAGGTAAATGAAGTTCTGTTCAAGGTTGCATTGGTGTAGCCATTTCTTAATGATGATGGGGTGCTTTTAGTCATTTAAGTCCTTCGTGTTAAATGATATGCATGAGAATGCATTCATTTCTTTAGATTTTTTTTGAAGGGGGGATTGGTGCTATCCTAGGGTCTCTTTTCTACTTGTAAAGGGGAAGACATTTCCCCAACTTGAGACTACCTTCTCTTAAAAGAGATGAAGTCATCACCCTGAGTAGGGATCCATTAGATCTACTAGTAGGGGGGTGTATCTATTATAGAGTTTTTGTTTCTAAAGTTGCTTCTGCTTTTTCGTTTTTGTTTTTGTTATTGTTTTTTCTTCCCATCGTCTGGAAACCCTAATTTTCATCTTACTTCTGGTTTACTGTTGGGGAAATCTCTTGCTTTTGTTGCTGAGGGGCAGGGATTTTTGCTGGAGAGTTCCATATGAAGTGGTCCTTGGCCCTGTGTTGAAGGTTCTTGAAAGTGATCGGTTGCTCGATTGTCCACCCTTCTCCTGCAATTATGCTTAAGGACGAGGGAAGATCTTTGCTAATATCTAATTCTTCCACGGCTTGGGGATACCACCTAGGGCTTAAGTCAGACATAGGTTTGGTGCCTAGGAGTCTTTTTATGGGTTCAACTAGAAGCTTGAGCAGAGGGTATAGATGAAGGGGAAGGTTAGGGAATTCCACCCATATATCAAATAGAGTGTGGGTTTAGAACCTATCGGGGAGAACTCTAGAGTCCATCAAAAGAGAGAGAGAGCAAAGAGTTTTTGAGGAGCCACTACCGTGGTCCTCAAGCATTACTGCTATACTTTCTTCCTTGAAGAGGAAATATAAGTACTGTGTTTGCTCATCGAGAACCCCTTATCCATGCTCTGAGGACTTAACTGGGGGATGTGACCCATAACACAGGCCAATTAGGGCCCTTCTTGAGTAAACTTGCTACCAATATTGTATCCGTTCCATCGGTAAGGAGACAGGGATCTTACCATGTCTACCTTGTTGAGGGCTTGCTCCATCATAATGATTGCATTTGCTCTACACGGGTTGGGACTGATTTCTTCCTTGAAAAGGCTTGCGGACTGTTGTAGCACCTCCTTTAGATGGCCCCATTTAGATCTTGCCATGTCTACCTTGTCGAGGGCTTGCATTTCCCATTTAGATCAGAGATTGTGAATGGAAAGGTGAACGATGCAACTGAGGTATGTCCTAACTTCTTAGTTGTAAAGAAAATTATTTTTAGTTGTATCATTTCACGCTTCCTAACTTCTATATTGACATGTTGACAGACTGCTTTTGAAGTGGACAAGTTTGCTATGCGCGTAGGAGGAATGCGACCAAAGTCGGAGGGTCGAGATGCATCTCTTTGGCACTACATACCTGCCCTCAGAGCCGACATAGTGCGGGTTTTTCATTTAGACTATTCAGAGATCGCCTATGCCGAGCTCCTAAAATGTAAAGCACTTAGTGCAGTCTTGTCGGAGAACCCCTTAGCCTCGAACATAAATAAATGTATTTTGGTAGCTAGGGAAGCTGCCTTGTATTGCTTTATGGGCAAGCATCTCGGCTCAGTTTTAGGCCATTGTGCCCTTTCTCAGGCTCAAGGAATCAATGAGCCGAGTGATATATTCCAAAGCTTAGGCCAGAAACCAGCCTCTAGAACTCTCTCTCCTGAGCTCTTCCAAGAGCTTATTAAAAAGATGTAATGCAAACTTTTCTTCCAAGTTTAATAAATTTTTTTTGTTGTGCATTGTAAGTTGTGATTTTTCTTGGCGTACTTGTGATATACCATTTCAAGCCTCGCAATTTTAAGATTTTGTTCATGTGTTCATAGAAAATATTGTTTAGGATTCATTTTAAATGTGATTGTGATTAAAAAAGTAATCGAGATTGGGTTAGAGCGGTACGAAAAAATGTTTTATTTATGGATGTATACACACTCACATATATGTATATATATACATATATATATGTGTGTGTGTGTGTGTGTGTACCTATATATATATATAAGATTCTGGGGCTATTGAAAGATTTATATATATATATATATATATATATATATATATATATATATATATATATATATAAAAGATATATAGGATATATATATATATATATATAAAAGATATATAGGATATATATATATATATAAGACATAAGATTTTGGGGCTGTTAGGGCACCTAAAGGGCCTTATGAGCCTCACCAGACAAAAAATATCAAAAAAAATAAATAAATAAAATGCCATGTGCGCTACGGCGCGAAAATCGATAGTTTGACCTGGTCAAACTAGCGATTAACGCGCCGTAGCGCACATGGCATTTTTTTTTTGATTTTTTTGGTCTTGAGGCTCATAAGGCCCTCTATAAGGGTCTCTAGGTGACTTTATAGGCTCTACCTTTTTTGTATATATAAATATATATATATATATATATGTGTGTGTGTGTACATATATATATATATACATATATATATATATATGTGTGTGTGTGTGTGTATATGTATATATATTTGTATATGTATATATATATGTGTGTATATATGTATGTGTGTATATATATGTGTGTGTGTGTGTGTTTGTGTGTGTTTTTTCCTGTGTGTATAGTGCTTTTATATTTTTTTAATGAAATGTTCATTGGCACTGAGCATACAAAAAAAATTGGACTCAACAAAGAATGTAACACAACTCAAAAAGCTTTCATTAATGTGTGAAAATGCTACAAAGAAATTTGGGAACATTACAAAATTTTGTAGGGAGAATTACAAAGTGGGTTAGCCTATTGAGGTAGTAGGCTACGCTCTAAACGTAGACGTAGGGCTAGGGACATATCTACAGGCTTCAAAGTAACTCTCTTGGCATGTACCATAGCCAGCACTGAGTTTTCAAAAACAGAAACTACAATATCTTCAGCAGCTTCTTGAAGAGCTTCAAGAGCTGTACTCTGTATGCGATCAACCCTGTCAGTAAATTTTTCCATTGTTTCTCTCACCAGTCGAGAGAATGGTGCCTTGGGGATGAGAAGATCTGTGCTTTTCTGATATTTCCTAATCTCTTGTAGCGCGACTGTCCCTGGCCTCCATTTTCTCTTCTTCTTTGTAACTGGTGGAGGCGGTGGTGGTCTTTGATTCTCCCACGGTGGTCGTTCAGACCTGAACTTCTTTTTCTTTTGTGCACGCTCTTCCTCTTCTTGCTGGTCCCGAAACTTGCCCTCCATTCTTTTGCCACACTTCTTGACTGGACGTCTGGATGTTGTGGCTGCTTGTGGCTGTGCTTGGCTTGCCCTCCTTGCGTCCTCTTTGGGCTGCTGTCTCTTTTGCATTTCTGTCTCCCAAGCCGCCCTCACAAGAGCAAACTCTTTGTCAATGGTATCTTTCATGATGCCATAGGACAAGAGCTCGACCTCCCTGTTTTGTAAGATAACCTCTAGCTGTTCTAGGGTGTCGGCCTCAATAACAATCTCCGGTGGTTGCCCTTGACCTTCCTCGGCTTCTTTTTGACGCTGCTCTTCTTCTGCTTCTCTACTAGGCTCGGCTTCTTCAGCTTCCTTCCTACCTTGCGCTTCTTCGGCCTCCTTCCTGCGCTCTTCTTCTCTCATCTCCTTTGCCTCTTGCTCTGTTACTATAGGTAGATTTGTCCTTTTTGCTGTAGTAGCAGGTAGTGGGCCGAGTTGATCGAAAAACCGCAAGTCTTGCTCCTGTTCTTCTGGCATGGCCTAGGTATGTACGAGTGCAAGAGATAGTGGGAGGGCAAGAGAGAGTAGAGCACAAAGAAGAAATTGAAATGTGGTGGCTATAAATGAAAAATGACTTAAATATGTCTATAAATATAATTTTTTAAAACTTTTAGAAAATTTAAAAACACAAAAAGATTATAATCAGAGAGTTTAAGCCCATGAGGAACCACACCGACGCTTGCTTGCTACCCACTGCCGTAGTCTCTCCCTAGCATTTGATCTGTTGTATCCTTCAGTTCTTCTTGCATTAACAGTTTTCATTATTTGACGCCTAAGAGACAAATTACCGCGACTTTTCTGCCTTTTTTTGCCAACCAGAACGCGATAGAACCAGTTGAACATTTCATGGAGCGCATTACTCTTGACTTTGCCACCACCATGGCGAGTGCCCTTAAAATACACGGCCTTTGCTTGGTAATGTGATTTCTCCATGCCTTGATTGCTCCAAAGTGCTAAAGAGCCATATCTATCGAGAAAGTATGGCCCATGTGCATACAATATATGCTGCATAGAAAATTACAAAAAGTCAACAAACAGTATGAAGAACATACTACAAGGACACAAGAAATATAACATTACCATGTAGTGAGTAATGTGTGTTTCTCCCCATGCCTCGACCATTTCTTCTGTAAATCTACAAGTGGCTTGTTTAAGTGCCTCAATATCATGGTCATCCAGGTGAGGTCGCTCTAGAAGATCGACCATTTTATTACACACCTCCCATACATGTGCACGTTTTAGGCCAAGCCTGGCATCATTTCCTCGATATGTTGTAACATCACATATCTTCTTCCAAATTTCAAAGTCAGTGTGGCTATGAGAACCCAAGTGGTTTGATAGCAAGTGTCTTGCCTTTGATCCACCCATGCAAATTTTATTAGGGTTGTCTTGTGTAGGGTTTGATTTTCTGTCCTTTGTCAAGACCACTGCTCCAGCATGTAATCCCATAGAGGAAAGTACACCCTCTAGTGCATGTATTGACTCTTCTCGTCGATCTTCGGGCTCCATGTTCCAGACATAGTTTATGTGGAGCATCAATAGCTTATCCAAAATCCTGAGTCTTGCATGTAATGTGCACACATGCACTTGGCATAGTGGAATGTCCAAGATTGGGTTCCAAGCATTGTCCTCCTGGTCACGACTAGGTGGCTTGCTCTGGTCACAACTTAATATGCCATTATGCCATACCTTTGATCCTTTCCTCTGTTCAGCACCAAAAACGATTGCTTTTTTTGCACCCACCTGTTTTTGACTTTTGCCTTTGCTAGGTTGTTTCCCTTTTACTCTTGAGTCTACTGCTGTCTTGGAATGACAACAGTAAACACATGAGAATATAGTATTCGCACCTGTTTTACAACCCAACATACACTTTAAGGTTTTTAGATTGCCACCCAAGTGCCATTCAATGTTAAAGTAGCCTATTCCGGGAACATCAAGCTTTTGACCATTGACCTGACAAGAGACGACATGTTGAATGCTAGACCGTTCAAAATACCACCTCAAGGTATCATGGTTCTCTTTTGGGAGGACCCATGTTGCTTGCCACCAGATGTTCTTCTCTGATTGAATGCCGTAGTAGTCTTGCTTATGCCCTTGACCCCTATTGTTGCTGTCTTCAGTTGCATCCAACTCTTGGGTCTCTAAAGGCTTTCCTCTAAGTGCTCGGCTCATCAAGGTTAAACTAACACGCTCCAGTCTTTGACCTTTAACCACTTGACATTCATCCAGCTTCAAGACAAACACGGCATTTCCACCTGTTGTCTCTTCAAGTGTGAGGCCATAGTACTGAATCATTGCTTTTTGTAGCACTTCCATGTCAATGTAGACATTGTTATATGCATTGTATTCAAAGGGTTTGATTGTTGGCATTGGCATAATATCCTCAACCCACTTGTACCCACCATTAAACATGGATGCAATATCACCATTAGCACACTTCTTTGCCATCTGTAAGCTATAAAGTGTTGGAAGCAAGGATTGCGTAACTCCCTTTGCTCGCAACCCTAAAGTGATTGACCTGTACATTGCTCTGTAACCTTTTTGGCTAATACCTACTGAGTCACATATATCAAGCATCTCTTTGGGTGTGACAATTTCTTTGATTTCCTTCAAGAAATGTTGACGAAGGGTCTCCCGCAGCTTATCATTACCAAAACCTGTTATCATTTCCATGATATCCTTCTCCTGAGAAGGACATGCTGAAGAAGGGAGACATTAACATTGTCCTCAGCGTTGTTACATCCTAGTATAGCTATTGCACATGCCCTACAATCGCGAGTCACCCATGAGAGATGCTTTATTCATTAATTGCTTCTCAAAGTTGCTATAATTCCTACAAAAAAATTTACCTGGTTGTTTGTTTACGCCTCTTACATGCGCCTGCTGTCTTAGAAAGTAACCCAATAGCTTTACGTTTTCTTTGCCTTGCGTGATATATCCAATGGGAAGATGAGTGAAATGGTGAACACGACGCCGAAGATTACGAGTGGAGTGTTGGAGACGAACATAATTATCGGTAAATTGATTTATTGTGCGCACATGATCCGCTAGATTATTCTTCTGCACCTCAAGCTCCTCTGAGAGCTCTTTAATCCTCTGCATCAAACTATTGATCTGCTTAGTCGATGCCGCTTGAAGCTGGTCGAAGGCAAATTGTGTTTGCCTCTTTTTCAGCTGCCTCATCTAGCCACAACATGTGTAATCTCCTACAATAGCCAAGAAGCCCATTGAAACCATCACCAACAAACTTAAGAAAACTTGTAATGCTTTTAAATGGTGGAGGGGCACCAGATATTGGATCTGGTGGATAAAGATTTCCATCAATCCAAAGATCAATGGCCTTTGCTCCTTGCATTCGAAGCTGATCGTATGAAATATTGGGTGCAACATGCCTACTGCGTAGGGTTGCGTATTCTATCTCCAAATCAACCTGAAGGCGGATCTTAGAAGGCTTATTGGTGATGTCTTGTAGTGCCATCTACAAGAAAGTAGGCTTGTAAGCTTGGGTTGAATAGGAGTGGAAGGAGCAGGATATGGTATCAAAAAATAATGGAAAGAATGGAGATGAGGGTTGCTTCTCTAGAGCTGCATTGTGGATAGAGAAAGAAGCCAGAAAGGGAGCCAAAGAAACATAGAGAGGGTTGGCAATGGTGAGACGAAAATGCAAAGGAGACAATGCATCATGGGAAGCTTCTTTAGTGCAAGCTATGGCTGCTAAGCAATATAGAGAGAGAATACATCATGAAAAGGTTCTTCTGTGCAAGTCATGGCTACTACTGTGGGTTTGGAGAGAGAACCAAGTATTGTAGAGAGAATGCTCCTGGTAAGCTTCTTCCTTGCAAGCCATGGCTACTACTGTGGGTTTGGAGAGAGAAGGCTCATTTAGGAGTACAGACCTGCTAGCTATGGAGAGAGGACCAAGTATTGTAGAGAGAATGCTCATGGTAAGCTTCTTCCTTGCAAGCCATGGCTACTACTGTGGGTTTGGAGAGAGAAGGCTCATGTAGGAGTACAGATCTGCTAGCTATGGCTTTTGGAGTAGAGAAAGACGCTTTTTTCATGGAGAAGGAGTGCAGGGCGTTTTAGAGAGAGGATTTAGAGAGAGAAAGAGATCTGGTGCACACACAAAAAGGGGGGAAGAAAGTGACGAATTTTTGGAATGTTTGGAGTTCGAAAAGGTAGAGAAGGCTATGATAACTGACTGACAGCCCATTACAAAGCTTTAAAGTCACCTAGGTGGCCAGATCTAAGAATATCTCCTTTTTTTCTTTTTCTTTTTTGTTTTTGTGAAAAATCAAATATATGTTTTTAGGACTAGGCCTCTAGGCTTGGTCAAAGATGGATTAGCATTTTAAGCATTTCACTAAACGTCCAAATTAAAGGGCCCAAGAAGACTCCATTGAGTTCCTAATGGAAGGGCCGCTATACAGGCATCCAAGCATATGCTAAAATGGCAGGTGTATATAAAATTAGCTGCTCCTTTGCCTACTAGCAGGACACATGTAGGTTCATGCATCTTACTCTTTTGTATATCATGCTCTTATTGCAAGTATATGAAATGAAGAGGAATCGGCTTCCTTTAAGAAAGCATAGGAAAATGATCATATGTGTAGCGGACTCGGTTGCCCGACGTGTCGACAAACTAGAAATCACTAGGGCCCTCTCTAGGACAATATACCCTCAGGAGTTGGCACAAGCTAGGGAGATGGGGACCTCTCTATCCCACTCCACTACGCACTCACACAAACTCAAGAAAGGAATACAACACAGGAGCCAAGAGTGACATGTACATGCACAAGACTGAAGTCGACAAGAGTTGGAACAACACAAAACTATGTATTGCATTGCATTGGGGGTCCTCTCTGAGTACACCAAAGTCTCTCTTTATAAAATGGGCATGGCCCATTGAGCTATCATGAGCCAAGTGCTAAAAGTGGTCACTGACAAATACTATTGGAGTAGGTGAGAGGCACCAAGCACAAGTGGGTGAGCACCACTTCCAAGCGGTCAAGTGGGTGGCCGAAGATTCCCTCCTGTGTGACTAGTGGTGACCCTTTGGGGTGCTCGCATTTGAGGTTCATGAACTTGGGCGTGCCCAATCTTGGGTTCACAAACTTGGGGGTGCCCAACCAAGGGCAGTGAGGGTGGCTACAGGTTTTACTCCACAATTAGGTTGACTTTGAATTCGCCATCCACAATGGCTCTAGAGAGAGGGGTTCCATTGATGTGCACAGTGAGGCGAGGGCTTTTGAAATCGGTGAGGGTGCTGATTGCATGAGTGATGCCCAAACATTTTGTTGCTTGTTGTGCAGGTCGGCCCAAATCTATGGCGTACCATCAGGAATCTTTGACCCCTCCTCCAGTTGTTGTAGTAAGCACATCTAATTGCACTTAGGCAGGGGGGCTAAATTGGAGCAGATGGTAGAGTGACATGCCCACCTTGCTCGGCCCGAATCTGTTGCGCACCACTGGGAATATTTAACCCCTCCTTCAGTTGTTGCAATAGCACATCCAATTGCACTCGAGAAGTGGGGCTGAATTGGAGCAGTTGGTAGAGTGGCATCCCCACCTTGCTCTCCTTGAGTAGGTCGGCCATTGAAGCTGTTGAAGGTACAAGGTGGAGAGTCACATCGGCTTGCCCTCCGTCAGTGAACATGGGTGGTGCCTGTGGTCCACCACATTATGAGAGATGTGTGAGGGGACTTCACTTTGCTCCATTAATGGTTTTGGTTCTCCAAGGGCCTTCTTCTGAACACGGGTGACCACAGCTGTGGTGGGGTGCTCCACATGGGATGAGAGTGTAGGGTTGTTTGGGGTCGGGGACACTCCCAAGGTGAAGTATGGGTGAAATGGCGCCAAGGAGGAGGTGTCAGCCAACTTAGTAGCACTTCCCATAGAGACCAAGTGAGTGGCGGTTGGAGCTTGGAAGGTGAAATCAGTGGAAGCACCAGCTCGTTGCTTTGGGAAGTTCTGGGTATAGTGATCCTTGGCCTCGGGGGAATGATAACACGGGGGTGTCCCTTTAGGAAGGGGACACCGACCTTGGTAGTGACCATACTCCCCACAATGGTAGTATAAGATGGACAACGGGGAGCAGGTGGGCAAGGAGGCTGGTTTTGTGCAGGGGTGACCGCGAGGGTGGTAGGTGCAGAAGATGGTGGGGTGGGCATGAGGGGTGGAAGGTAAGGGTTAGAGGGTGAGGGAGTGTAGGTGTATTCAAGAGGGGTTGGCTGGTAGGACATGTGTGGTTTTGCTGGGGTGAAAGATGTGAAATAACTGGTGGGGGCAGCTGGTGGAGGAGACTATTGTTGGTGATGCAATTGGCAGAAGCCCTTCAAGTAGTAACAATCCTTGTTCTCATGACTGCCTCTCTCACAGAAAGAGCAGTACTTTCTCTCATGAGATTGCCTCTCTCACAGAAAGAGCAATACTTTCTCTGTGGTTGGGAACTCTTGGGGGGAGTGTCCCAAGGCTTGGAAAATGGCACACCACACTGCCTTCTTTACTTCTTGTTGTCCCTTGAGTTCTTTTATCTCCTTCTTTAGCTGGGTCAAGGTGTTGTCTTCGCTTTGTGCCTTGTGAAGCTTCAGTGCCTCCAACTCCTTTTTGAGCATGGCCACATGATCTTCTTGTGAAAACATGACCCAAGAGGATGAGGAACAGTTGTCACGCTCAAACAGCAACAAGCGTGCATTCTCCAGTTTTGAGAGGTAGATCTTGGAAGTCCAGTAAAGTGGTAGGTGCAGGCTTGCTTTCTTTCATCTTTTGTTGGCTGGACTGGGGCAAGGCTTGCAGCACCCATTTCTTAACCATGAAGTCACCTGGGTAGGCCATCCAATCGGGATGGGCAAGAGTTGAAGTATTCCCAGGTCTTGGAGAATGCGATCTTCATAGTTACCGAGCGTGAAGGTGCGAAGGAGTAGCATAAATTCATTAACGGAGTATAGCATTCATCGCATTAAACATAAACACAGACTATGAAACAAAGCCAAAAAAGTTATCTTGCATTGACAATTGCAGAAATATTACATTTGAGTGACAATGGCATGAAAGCATAGTAGAGAGAGAAAGAGAGGGAGAGGGAAAATGAGTATGCAGGCCATAAGCTCATAGTAGAGAGAGAGAGAGAGAGAGAGAGAGAGAGAGAGAGAGAGAGAAGATAATAGAGAGAGGGACTGTGTGTATGTAGGCCATTAGCTCATAGTAGAGAGAGAGAGAGAGAGAGAGAGAGAGAGAGAGAGAGAGAGAGAGAGAGAGAGAGAGAGAGAGAGGAGGCTGATTTGGAGGGAAAAAGGTAGGGTAGAGATGATTTTAGGTCAAAATTGAGTTTAAAAAATGAAATTTATATATGTATATGGGTTTGGGTTAAGTTTTAAAGCATAAGAAATAAAAAAAGATGAAAAAAAATTCACTATTTTTAGCCCCCACTTAGTTATGAGAATGATGATGTGGAAAGTGATAGGATAATTTGGAGGCATTAATGAGGGTGATTTGGTGGGGAAGTGGAGACAATAAATAAGGGAGAAAAAGATGTCACATTTAAGGGGATAGAGGAGGTTTTAGGGAAAAATGGAGGTTAAAATTGAATTTTTGATATATATAAGGGTTTGGGATAAGTTTCAAAGCTAAAAAACTTGCTAAATGATAAAAAAAAATCACAATTTAGGGGCCCCCCTTAGTTACGGGCATGGTGATGTGGAAAGTGCTTGCTACAAGAGAGAAAATGACTGCTTTAGACCCTAAACCTTTGGTTGGGAATTATAGGCTAGAAAGAACAAACTATAGG
Source organism: Cibotium barometz (assembly GCF_041138505.1). Lineage (NCBI taxonomy): Eukaryota > Viridiplantae > Streptophyta > Polypodiopsida > Cyatheales > Cibotiaceae > Cibotium > Cibotium barometz. The sequence goes on along the minus strand of NC_141059.1, from coordinate 41,248,602 downwards.
CCCCAAGTAGGCCTCTTTATTGCCCTTGTCTCCTTAATAATGTTTAAAATCATCCTTAATCCCTAAAAATTAGGAATCCTTACAAGGCCCAAAAGATGTCCCCAAAGGCTACCTAATGTGGAGCAGCTGGTAGAGTGACATCCCTACCTTGCTCTCCTTGCGTAGGTCAGCCATGGAAGTTGTTGAAGGTGCGTTGTAGGGGGAGTCAATCGGCTTTCCCTCCGTGAGTGAACATGGGTGGCACCTCCTGAAGATCTTTAAGAGTTTGCAAAAAGGCGTGGTCCACCACTTTATGATAGATGTGTGAGGGAACTTCACGTTACTCCATGGATGGTTCTGGTTCTCCAAGGGCCTTCTTCTAAGCAGGGGTGACCACACCTGTGGTTGGGTGCTCCACACATGAGATGAGGGTGTAGGGTTGTTTGGGGTCGAGGACACTCCCAAGGTGAAGGATGGGTGAATTGGCACCAAGAAGGAGGTGTGGCTAACTCAATAGCACTTCTCACAGAGACCAAGTGACTGGCGCGGCTGGCACTTGGAAGGTGAAATCAGTGGAAGCACCAACTTGTTGCTTCAGGCAGTCCTGGGTATAGTGATCCTTGGCCTCGGGGCAATGACGGCACGGGGGTATCCCTTCTGGAAGGGGACACCGACCTTGGTAGTAGTGACCATACTCCTGACAGCGGTAGCATAAGATGGGATGGTTACGGGGAGCAGGTGGGTGAGGAGGCTGGTTTTGTGTAAGGTTGACCATGAGGGTGGTAGGTGCAGAAGATGGTGGGGTGGGCATGAATGGTGGAAGGTAAGGGTTAGAGGGTGAGGGAGTGTGGGCATATGTAGGAGGGGCTGGCTGGTAGTAGACAGGTGTGGCTTGTTAACAATCCAAAAATGGGATTGATCATGGTGAAGGACATAGATTAAGCAACATAATTAAGGTGGATTAAACCATACTAAGAACTCCATAAGTGAGAGAGAGATTGCACACTCAACACAAGTTCTATTGCATATCTCAAAATGAACCATACAATGATATAGGCTTTCTAGCCTTATCCCAATCCATGTGACACTCCCTTTTCCACTCTTTTGGTCAACACTCACACACCATACAATATTACATGTGGCATTCTTATCTTGCCACAATATCTTGCACCTTTAAGGTGCTTTCCCACAGACACACAACACCACGATTACATCTCTCAACACCCCCTCTTAATCAAGGTGTTCCACAACTCACCCATCATCCATCACCCATATCAATGTAGCATCGCACAAATGCAATCGCTACCTTCAACACTCCCCCTCAATGATACATTGGAGTGTCCATCAACCAATCATGTGTGCGCGTGTCTACCATCTTAGACACCAAGTCCATTTTGAGCCGACTCGCTCATAGTGGAACCACCAAGTCCATTTTGAGCCGACTCGCTCACAGAGCGGAACCACTAAGTCCGATTTGAACGTAGAAGTTCGGGTGTGGGAACCAACCCATGGGTATACACCTCACACGTGCATCGCTCATGCACACATCACAATAACCATTTTGAGCTTCTTGGTGAGCTCGGGCAGGGCGACCCTCATACCATGGGTGAATACACATCTCGTTTTGAGCACGCAAGCTCAGGCACGGTTGCCCTCATAAATCTAGGTGAGATGATTTTACAAACCTTTTTATACGCTATGCATGGGCAGGGAACACGTCTCAAAAAATAATGATCAACATCCATGGCTTTTGCCACCAAAGCCGATATTTGCCCGCTATTTTAGGGCACTAGAGAGAGAAAAATATAAAACTCATTTTGGCTGTAGTCGGGCAAAGAGCACTCTATGTGGGAACAAATATTTTAACTCTTGAATTTTTTAAAACATGTGAATGGGGGCTTATGCTTGGATTAATTTACACCATGCAAATTTTAAACCCTTATCTCTTAGGGTTTAAAACATGTGAATGGGGGCTTATGCTTGGATTAATTTACACCATGCAAATTTCAAACCCTTATCTCTTAGGGTTTAAAACATGTGAATGGGGGCTTATGCTTGGATTAATTTACACCATGCAAATTTCAAACCCTTATCGCTTAAGGTTTCAAAATTGGTTGGCTGCAATGCAAAGTGAATATGATGCTATAATGAAGAATGGTACATGGTCTTTATGTGATTTGCCTATTGGTAAAAAGATCATTGGATGTAAGTGGGTTTTTAAGTTGAAACGAAAGCCAGATGGCAGTGTTGATCGCTATAAGGCTAGACTTGTTGTTGCAAAGGGTTATGCTCAAGAAAAGGGCATTGATTTTGATGAGACCTTTGCTCCCACTTGTCGTATGACTACCATTCGTAGCATTTGTGCATTGGTAGCTCATAATGGTTGGAATGTACATCAGTTGGACATAAAGACTAGGTTCTTGAATGGAGATTTGCATGAGGAGGTGCATGTATCGCAGCCTCATGGTTTTGTTCAAAGAGGGCAGGAAAACAAAGTGTGCAGGTTGAAAAAGGCTTTGTATGGTTTAAAGCAAGCTCCACGAGCTTGGTATGAAAAGATGCATGCATATTTGAATATTCCAACAGAAAGCACTTTGTATGTTAAACGTATGGATGATGTACATCTAATCATTGCTCTCTATGTCGATGACATGCTGCTCACATGACCAAATGAGAGTCATATTGCTGATTTTAAGGCTGATTTGAATGCCTCTTTTGAGATGTCAGATTTGGGGCATTTGCATCATTATTTGGGGATACAATTTAAGCAGTGTGATGAAGGTATTGCTTTGTGTCAAACAAAGTATATTGAGACATTGTTGCGGAGATTTGGCCTTGAAGACTGCAAGCCTATTGCTACTCCAATGGAGACAAGTTTGAAGTTGAGTCCTCATGATGCTGGAGATCACTTTGATGTCACACTCTATCAGACAGCTGTTGGTTGCCTCATTTATGTATGCATTACGAGGTCGGACATTCAGTTTGTAGTCTCACAGGTAAGCAAGTTTATGCATAGCCCAGGGTCTCAGCATTGGAAGGCAGTTAAACGTATCTTTCGCTACTTGAGTGGCACCATACATCTTGGGTTGTTTTATCCCAAGGGGGATCGTTTCCGCCAGATTACATGCTTTCTCAGACTCAGATTGGGCTGGTTGCTATGACACAAGAGTGTCCACAAGTGGTTTTTGTTTCATGCTCGGTAGCTCATGCATATCTTGGTTGAGCAAGAAGCAACCTACTGTGGCCACTTCTAGTTGTGAAGCTGAGTACAGGGCAGCTTTCATAGCTACGGTTGAGTGTGTGTGGCTCAGACGGCTTATGGATGGCTAACTTGGGTGTTGGACAGGAGTCTGCCACCTCTATCTACACTGACAGTCAAAGCGCATTGGCAGTTACGAGAAACCCAGTTTTTCATGCTCACACAAAGCACATTGAGGTGCATTATCACTATGTCAGGGAGAGACTCTCAACAGGAGAGATCAGATTGGCATATGTGCCAACACAAGACAACCTCGCCGATCTTTTCACAAAGGTGCTTCCTCGTGAGAAGTTTGAAGCTTTCCGCAAAGCTTTGGGCTTGCTCCCCTTTGTGGACTGATCTACTTCGGGCATGGCACTTCCCTATACATGAGTGCCAGCTCTCGTTCACACCATCACTCCCAGGGGGGATTTGTTGCCATATATATAGGCAGTGATGTGTGTGAACACACTTAGGACCGCCGGGGCACTTCCCTCCTTAGGAGGATTTTTCCCCCGGCTTGTATATACGCCCATCATTCTTGGGCTAACTTATCTTTGTACATTGACACAATCTAATACACTATGTGTTGTGTGCATTCTTGCTTCTTCTTCTCCAAGCTTTGTGTGCTTTCCACCCTAATTCCAACAATCTATACCACAATTGAGCATCAAGGGCAAAATCGTCAATTTTCGGACCTCTAGACTCCAGCTGAGTACCAGGGTAAGCAATTCAAGCTTTTGATTGATTCAAGCAGTACTCATTCTTTTATTTCCCCAGGATGTCTGCGTAAGTTAGTCCTAAATCAAAAATCAGGGAAACCTATGCAAGTGGAATTGGTGAGTGGAAAGATTCTTTTCACACACCTTGAGACAGACCTTATTTAGTTTAGTCCAGATGGGAACGTAACAGATTGCCAGTTCAGAGTCCTACCCTTGGGAATCTATGATGAAATCCTTGGAATGGATTGGATCCATAAGAATCAGGTTGAAATTCATTGTCCTCACAATGGAACCATCTCTTTCCTTAACCTTCACGGGAATAAAGTTCAACGAACTAGAATTTTTGGATCCCTAGTGCTGCAATTAGTCAAAGCTTCTAAATTATTAAAAGGGCTCATAAAGAGGCAAGCTGTTTATGTCGTTAAGATGAATCCAGTAGACATAAAATGCAAGGCTAAAGAACCAAAGTGGTTAAGTGAGTATGCAGATGTGTTCCCTGAAGAGCTGACTGCCGACTCGCGACGTAGATCATGAGATCAAGTTAACCCCTGGAGCTCAGCCACCAGTAGCCCAGCGTGCATACAAAATGCAAGTCCTTGAAGCCATAGAACTTAAGGAGCAGGTAAGATAACTGTTAAAGCAGGGATTCGTCAGACCCAATGTCTCACCTTGGGGTGCAACCGTTCTCTTTTAGAAGAAGAAAGATGGAACGTTACGACTCTGTATTGACTATACAGAGGATTGAATCAATTAACAATTAAAAATAAGTATCCTATCCCTAGGATCGATGAACTTTTGGATCGGTTAAGTGGAACCCAAATGTTCACAAAGATAGATCTGAAATCTAGGCACTACCAAATCAGAATCAAGAAACATGACATCCCAAAGACAGAATTCAATACTCGCTATGGGCATTATGAGTTCAGAGTCATGCCGTTTGGATTGACTAATGCCCCAGCAACATTTAATTATCTTATGCAGGATATTCTCAAAGAATACTTGGATGATTCTGTTCTTGTCTTCTTTGATGACATCTTGGTATACTCAAAGAATACTGCAGATCATGAAGATCGTGTGTGTAAGGTCCTGGAAATCCTAAGGAAGCACCAACTCTTTGCAAAAAAGAGCAAGTGTTCTTTCTCTGTTGTGACCAGGTTGATACTTGGGATTCATAGTGTCTAAAGATGGGATTTCTCCTAACCCTCCAAAGATCCAATCAATCGTAGATTGGCCGAAACCCAAGATGGTAAAGGAAGTCAGAGGATTCCTAGGATTAACCAGATGGTATAGAATCTTTATACCCCGGTATGCTCAGATAGCATCCCCTTTAACTAACCTTCTCAAGAAGAGTACCCTATTTCAGTGGACTGCTATGTGTCAAAGTGCCTTTGGTAAGCTGAAGACAGCCTTAGTAACCAACCTTGTCCTTAAATTGCCAGATTTTACCAAACCTTTTGAGGTAGTTACTGATGCCAGTGGTTTCGCCTTAGGCGGTGCTCTTATATGCAGGAAGGTCATGCAGTGGCCTATGAATCCAAAAAGCTCAAAACACATGAGAGAAATCATGTCGTCCATGACTTGGAGTTACTCCCATTTGTTTATGCTATGAAGTTGTGGAGACATTATCTTTTGGGACAGAGGTTCACCTTGATGGACAGATCATCAAAATCTGAAGTGGATCTTCACCCAAAGAGGGATCTCAACATGCATCAAAGGAGATGGACGCAGACCCTGCGAGAATTTGATTTTGAAATCAAGTATCGGCCAGGGAAAGAAAATGTGGTGGTAGATGCACTCAACAGAAAAGCCTCCTTGCTTGCAATTACAGTGGTGTCAAATCCATTGATCAGTGAAGCAATCATGCAAGACAAATTCTTTGCTTTTCCTCAGGAAATGAGTCGAGTTCTTGGGTATAAATTGGATAAAGGATGCATGTATTATAATAATCGGCTATGCATTCCCAATGATGAGGGAATAAAGGGAAGGATTCTGAGAGAAGCCCATGATAGCCTGATAGTTGGACATCCAGGGTTTATAAAAACCTATATGTCTATGAAGAAAAGCTTCTTCTGGCCAGGACTCAAAAAGGATGTACTTGATCATGTGCGACGATGGTTAATGTGTCAGAGAGTCAAGGCAAAGAGAGTCAAGATGCTAGGAGAGAGAGAGAGAGAGAGAGAGAGACTGAGAGACAGAGGCACACAACAACGCTTTCATGCAGAAAAAGAGAGAAGCACACCTCAACCATCGCCTGTGAGAGATAGAGAGAGAGAGTGTGTGTGAGAGATAGAGAGACACGCGCCAAAGAGAGCTAGGAAACAAACCAGAAGAGAAAATGCCAAGAAATCTGTTGTGCACACTGGGTGGCAATGAGCTAAAGAGTCCACGTCCGTTCAGGAGCGAGGACGGCACAGGGTGACAGTAACAGACCTACATGGAGGCGGGTAGGAACCTATGCACGTCAGAGACGCCCAAGATAAGGAGCGAGACGGCGAAGGCATAAAAGTCGACTGGAGCATTTGCATTGGGATCTGACATGCGAAGGCATCAAGATTCAAACTCGACTAGAGGGAGGCGGCGGTTGCATGGGGACATGACATGTGGCAGGGGGTTGGATGGGGTCAACTTAAAAAAACGTGACATGTGGCATTGGTTATTTCATCCCACTTAGGATTGCAAGTGAAGGTAATAAACAGGTCAGGTTTACCCATCTTCCTAACAATTGCCATTGAATCTTGGTAAAATTGATGCATATACCTAGGCCCCCCTCGTATATGAAGATGGTAGAACTACCCTGCGCCCAGCAATGCCTCCAGAGACTCTATTAACCCCATCACTGGAATTAACCATATCTGCAAGACCTTGGTATACTTCAGCATGCAATGCTTTCTGATTATTGCATATCCATACTAATCTAGATTCTTCCATGCCACTATATGCATCAACGATGTATTGTTACAATAGCCGACCACCGCGCAGGCAGGCATTTGTATCTCCCCTTATTTGTAGTATATATGCATAATACTGTCATTGAGTTACGGTCTTTATATCCTCATTTGAACCTTGTCTACTCCTACCGTTTAGTGGAATTCCAACATGCCAACCATCCTTGCCTCATGGAAATAAAAGAACATATAATAGAGGCATATACGAACGGTGGAGGTTGGATATTTTTTATATAGCACCTGTGTGAGACACTATCTGAATATCTCTATGTCCCACATGTAAATCATCCCCTTGACCCGGCATGATAGCAGCTACCTCACTTCTTGTAGGAACTAAGTATTTCCTTGAAGTATATCACGATTCCGTAATGACCATTCTCAGATCTGCATGTGGACTTGACTGCAACATTTCTCTCATTGTACGAAGAGCACAGGCATACAGATTATATCCATACATCATTGTTTGCAACCTCTTAAGTACAATATGATTTAAAGAAGGCATTCCATGAAGTCTATTCTGTAATTCATGCTCTATATCATACACATATAGTAGGGCAAATTGAGGAGCTGCATCATGTGTTTCATCAGGTATTACAAAACCAACACGATGATAGGTAGTACCATGGATTCGGAAATTAAATACTCCTCCCCCCTAGTGAACTGATTGTCCAAGTGAGCACCAAGTGAAACAAATGCTAAGGCATTATTGTAAGAGTGGATATTCTTTCTCTATTCCTTACTTGTACTATCATCACTAAGCAACAACTCAGACAATGCAGGAGGTGGGTTTTCCAAAGGTAGCAAAGAGACATTCCCACTTCCACAGCAGTGTTTGCCAACATATTGTCTTAGCTTTCTTGATGCCTCACATTTTCAAATTAGGGCATTACAAAAATGGCACTTATGAGGAAGGGCTCCTAAATGAGTGAAGAGTGCAATCTCCAGAATACACCACCATAGTTGCTGGGTGCTTAACATTCCGAGGAAATGAAAACACATGCGGGTGTATGCATAAATAGGTGGACTTAATACCTATGTCCGGGACACAGCTAGTACACCGATAGTAACCATCTAATACAAAGCAAAAAGTGGGTTGTTTAAAAAAAGAAAAAGAAAAAGAACCGTTTTTCGGTTATGGTCAACCACTCCCGTCCTCTCTCTCTCTCTCTCTCTCTCTCTCTCTCTCTCTCTCTCTCTCTCTCTATGCTGTGAACAAGCTTCCATGGCGACTTCATGTCTATGTGTGTGTCTTGCGATTGACGGTAAGGCTTACCCTCTATAGCAGAATCTCTCTCTCTCTCTCTCTCTCTCTCTCTCTCTCTCTCTCTCTCTCTCTCTCTCTCTCTCTCTCTCTCTGTCTCTCTCCCTCTCTCTCTTTGCCTGTGAACAACCTTCGATGGCGACTTCATCTGTAACATTGTGTGTGTGTCTCTTGTGATTGCTGGTGGTAAGCCTTCCCCTCTATATAAGAATCTCTCTCTCTCTCTCTCTCTCTCTCTCTCTCTCTCTCTCTCTCTCTCTCTCTCTCTCTCTCTCTCTCTCTTTGCTTTGAACAAGCCTCCATGATGGCGACTTCACGTCTGTGTGTGTTTTTGCATTGCAGGTTTCCTGGATTTCTTGACATTATATTAGCATCTGAGGGCCCAACAAGCCAAGGCTCGGCCAAGGCACCAGCCAAGCCAAGGCGGCCCAAGCCACCAGTTGCAGCCCGCCAGATCGAAAAAATAGACAATGTTACAAGCAGCCCTTCTCAGAAATTAGAAGCATTGCAGTAGCTGCGTATGGGGCTTGTGGACAGCTACCTTCATCTCATCTTACAGTGTCTTCGAAGTTTTGATGGACAGGTGTGGGTCTATCTGACTCTCTTAAGAGCCTCATGCTATCCACAAAGTGAGCACATTCGACTTGTTGAACTAATCAAAAGGAGTTTTTTTCAACATGGAAATAGTTCCAATTGCACAAGCAGAAGATGTTGGCAGCAGCTTATGTACATGTGCTGGCAGCAGCTTATGTACATGTGTTGGCTCCTTCAAGTGTGCACCATGCAAATCAAAATTAATCAAGGAGTACGAAACAAGCCGGAAGCGTGCTTATCGTGAGAAGTTAAAGTCAAGGAAGTCACCAGTGAAACAAGTCAGGCTCAGCATCACAAAATAGAAGATGATTACTTCAAAAGTGATTAAGTGTTTCATGGAATACACACAGGGTCTTGACAATAAAGCAAAGGGTGAGATCGTCACAAGTATACTCAACCATCGAGCTTTAAGACATGTACAATTTAATTGTGCATCTCTTAATTGTCACAAAGATAAGGAATCCACACAAGATCATAAGTTCTTGCTCCATGGATTACACAATACCCTCAAGGCTGTCAAAAGACCAAAAAGCTCTAGGGAATTGTTTGTTAAACGGGCAAGTATCATGATGGTCATGAATTCCACAAGTAGAAAACCAAATATAGCAGCTGCATCAAGGCTACTTGGAGTTCATCAAAGGAATTTTTATGCAGCTAGATCTCAAATGAAGCAACATGACTCACAGCTGCCATTGCATTTGTGTGAGCGACAACGACAACATAGAAGTATAATCACAGAGGAAGTGAAAGATTTAGTCATTGCATATTGGACAAACAATACACGTGTGTCGCCGAACAAAAAGGATGTATGTCAAAAGCGTGTTGGACGAAAGCTGTATGAGAAGCATCCGGTGCATCTGCTTGAACAACCTCAAGTTTGTCTTCCTTGTTATGCCATACTTTTTAAATGTCCCTAATTACCTCTTGGTTGTACATTGGTCGGTAGTGCAGGGCTGAAGTTAGGCACCAGCTTCATAGTGTGTAATACTAGTCTACCATGGTAACCCTTGTAGATAAATAGCTACTACTTTCAATTACAGTTTCATCCTCGTAAAGGTGGCTAGCAAAGGAAGCCACCAAGGTGGTGGTAGGCTCACAGATTGGTAGCACAGGTTTTGCTCAAGCTGATATGTTATTAGGCCAGCAGCTAGAAGCATCAGGTTAGGATTTCTGTCATACCAATGAACTCCAAGCCGGGAGCTGATAAGAGTGGTATCTTCATGGTAGGTACTATGCTAAGAGTGGTGGCTCCCAGGCTTGGAGGTCAGTTACCAAGCTTGGAGCTCATAGGCATGAGGCTGGGAGTGATTCAGGTGGTATCTTGATGATAGGTACTATGCTAAGAGTGGTGGTAGCCACCATTGTTAACATTGCAGCTACTGTTCCAAAGCTGGTAGTTACCTTTCTATCCCTAAAATCCACCATTGTCAACCTGGTAGCTTCCACTCTTAAGATGGTTGCTACCTTACCTACCTACTGGCTTTCACTCGATACAGGTAGCTACCATTGTTAACATGGCAGCTACTGTTCCAAACCTGGTAGTTACCTTTCTGCCTTTAAAAGCCACCATTGTCAACCTGGTAGCTTCCACTCTTAACATGGTTGCTACCTTACCTAGTAGCTGGTGGCTCTCACTCTATACAGGTAGCTACCACTGTTAACATGGCAGCTACCTTACCTAGTAGCTTGTGGCTCTCACTCTATACAGGTAGCTACCACTGCTCCAAAGCTGGTAGTTACTTTTCTGTCTTTAAAAGCCACTATTGTCAACCTGGTAGCTTCCACTCTTAACATGATTGCTACCTTACCTACCTGGTGGCTTTCACTCTTAATAGGTATCTACCACTGTTAACATGGCAGCTACTGTTCCAAAGCTGGTAGTTACCTTTCTGTCCCTAAAAGCCACCATTGTTCACCTAGTAGCTTCTACTCTTAACATGGTTGCTACCTTATCTACCTGGTGGTGCCCACTCTAACCAAATAGCTACCACTCTTAACACGGCAGCTATTGTTCCAAACCTTTAACCTAAAAGCTATTGTTTATTTTTAGCATGAAAATTTTCTAAATTACCAAGTTAGTTCTAATTCTTTGACTTCTATAAGCTATATATGTTGTTCATAGGCTGATTTATTGTCCTGATTTATTGCAGGTAGAATTCTTTCTTGCTTTCAAACAGAGTCATCCAGAGGTACAGATTCACCAAAGAGCATTTGAAAAGCTGAAGCCTTATTTTGTACGCAAGCTTCGAGATCGGTAAACTTGTTGTTGCATCACACATGTCCAGATGTCATTCTTACGAGATGCTATCAACCATTTATGCCAAGCTAGTCCAGGTGTGCATGGAAAAGAGTGTATATGTCAATGTAACATTTGTGGTGTTGGAGAAAAATGCACAGCTCACACACAAACTTACTCAAGCCTTACAAATTTGTGGGAATCAGTATTGTGTTTGAAGCCTAGCAATTTAGGGTCTTGATCTTCCATTTTCTTTACTATACATGCAGTTCCTTGAGGATTCCATAAAGTTTTGTACTCACTATCATCCACCATGATAGTGTTTGTTGGTGAATACTGAGGATAAGCCTCCCAAAACACGGTCACCTTCTTATAAAACACTGGTTTCTTGGTAATTCTCTGGAACTTAGTCTCCTCTGTGCAAAACTCTTGCGTAAGCACACCTTTGAACCAGTGGACGTGAAAAGGCATAAAGCACCTCAAAATTCTGTTTGCATTGACCTTGTTAGCACAAGTCCATATAAAGACATCAAAGCATTCCAAGCACCATTGCACAAACCTCTCAGCATCATGCTTTTGCCCTAACAGCTTCCTGCCACCCATATCTGTCACTTCAAGCATATTCCAATAGGGGGGTTTGTGCATATCTGCAGTCAACCGTTGTGAGTAGTACTCCATTGAGATCCAAAATTAAAGTTGGCCGTTATTGAAATGAAGGGTTGGATCCTCCCAGGCACGATACATCTTTGCATTAGGATGTCTCTGCAATCGATTCGATATCATCTCTCAGTTCAATTCTTTGATTACTCTCATGCTTTTCAAAAACAACTCTGATGCTTTCTGATCAACAGCAATATGGGCACTTACATCACCCTCCACTGAAGCTGTGTCTTGTGCCTCATAATGCTCCTTGAACACATAGTTCTCTGCAGCATTTTCTGAGCTCTGAGAGCTGTCCTTTTCAGTCCCACATTCACCTTTTACCTCACTTTCCCCCCCAAATGCATCATAAAAACTAACAGCCTGTGCTTTAATCTGTCTTAGCATGTCAGCAACATTGTCTACAGGAACTTTTGTCTACAGGAACACCACAATCCCGTGTTTTCCTTGCATTCTATACTATGGCTGCAAGGCATGATGTCTGGACAAAACATCAAAAACCCACCTTTTCCCAGACATCATTATCCTCCTCTGTGACTTTATTACCATCCTGCACTGTATTAACATCCTACACTTTTTCACCATCCTGCACTTTATCACCACCATCCTGCACTTTATCACCACCATCCTGCACTTTTTCACCATCATCCTGCACTTTATCACCACTATCCTGCTTTTTATCCCCATCCTGCACTTTATTTACACCATCATGCACTTTATCACTATCTTGCAGTGTATCACCATTCTGGCTTGTGAGGACATTGCCAGATATTTCAGCTAGTCCATCCACACTGACAGTGTCTGCAATGATAAATTTCATACATTGGAAAAGAAATGAATGAAATACATAACAATAAGAGATATATAAGAAACAAAATAGTCGGACTCTTTTCATTCATTAAATAGAAAATGTCAACAATTTGGTTACAGAGCCAGAATGGCTATTGATGGGACAAACCCAAAAAAGGGGGTAGACATGCATTCATGGGGAGAACTAGCAGAATTTAGGGTTGCAATCTTTTTCTGAATTTGGCAGTAGCACCTTTTCGTCCCGATCCTTCAGAGATATTGGCAAGTTCCTCCTTGTCCGGTTGATCATCTGTTATATTGGAAGCTTTATCTAGGTCCTTATTGCTTGAAGTTGGAGGACGCTGGCTAGAAGATCCTCCTGCATGGAAAACAATCATTAGGAAGTGAAAACATATTAGTCTACATTCAATTATAAAAGTGAACACAACCTTTTGTTTTCCTCTTTCTTCCCCTTTTCAACATTTTAAAGGCTTGTAGCAGTGAAGGACTCTCTTCTTGATGATTCTCCTTGTCCATGTCACTATCTACAGGACTTTCTACACCCAAGTCCACAAGTTCTCTCTCCTTGATAGTGTCATCCTTTGGATCAGGTTCCTTGTTTTTTCCAAGGAAATCTGCCCCACGGTCTCAAGTTCCATGTCCAATTGTAAATTTTCTACATTATAACCTGGTGTTGAAAAAACTTCATCCATTGGCTGAATGTTTTTGGCATCCTCATTATCTGCAATAAATTCAATCATTAGAAAATATTTTCCCACCTTAGTAGACAGTAAACCATACCAAATTGAAAGTAAACCCTCACAACTTAACACAAGCTCTACCGATTCCAGCTACAAAAGTTACATACTAGAAGCTATCATACTTACCTTCAAACCTCCCAGCTTGCCTTGGAGGCCTTGGTAGCTTTCAACATGCCTTAACATCTTGGTATCCCTTGGTAGCTTTTAGCATGGAAGACTCAAGCATATCTTGGTAGCTTTTAGGCATCCCTTGGTAGCTACCAGGCTTCCAAGGGTAGCTGTTAGGCTTCCAAAGGTTGCTTCCAGGCTTCAAAGGGTAGCTATCAGGCTTTTAAGGATGGTTGAGAGGCTTCAAGGATAGTTACTAGGTACCTACCAGGCTTCCATGGGGAAGCTCTCAGGCTTTTAAGGGTAGCTAAAAAGCTGGAAGGTAGCTACCAGGTAACTACCACGATTCCAAATGTAACTTTTAGGATATTAAGGGTAGCTGACAGGCTTTGAAAGTAGCTACCAAGCTTTCAAGGGTTAACACCAGTCTTCAAAGAGTAGCTATCAGGCTTCAAAGGGTAGCTATCAGGCTTTTAAGGGTAGCTGACAGCCTTTCTAAGTAGCTACCAGGTAGCTACCAGGAATCTAAGGGTTAATATCAGTCTTCAAAGGGTACCTACCTATCAGGCATCAAAGGGACTAACTACACTGCTAGCTACCAGGACTATAGTGGTGGCTACCATGACTCTATTAGCAGCTACTAGATTCCCTTGGTAGCTTCCATGATATCCTTGAAAGCTTTCAGGCTTGCCTTGGTAGCTTCCAGGCCTTACTTGGTCGTTTCCATGCTTTCATTCAACGCTTTCAAGCTCGTCTTGGTAGTCAATGTCTTGAGTTACAAGGTTCATAGGCAGCTACTAGGTTTCCAAGGGTAGCGTCAGGCTTTTAAGGGTTGATACCAGGTATAGCCACTAGGCTTCAATGGAGTAGCTCTCAAGATTTTATAGGTAGCTACCAAGTAACTACCAGGATTTCAAGATTATAAGGGTAGTTGATAGGCTTACCAGATAGCCACCAGGCTTCCAAGGGTTAATAGCAATCTTTAAAGTGTAGCTACTAGGCATGAAAGGATAATTTCCATGACTACACTGGGAGCTACCAGGACTCTACTGGTGGCTACCATGACTATTGGCAGCTACCAAGATTCCCTTGGTAGCTTCCATGCTGTACTTGAAAGCCTTCAGGCTTGCCTTGGTAGCTTCTAGGCTCTACTTGGTAGTTTCCATGCTTTCATTCAAAGCTTGTAGCCTTGCCTTAGTAGCTGGTAGCAAAGTCTTGGTAGCTACCAGGATTTAAAGGGTAGATACCAGGTACCTACCAGGCTTCAATGGGGTAGCTCTCAGGCTATTAAGGATAGCTGACAATCTTCAAGGACAGGTAGCAAGAAAATACCAAGCTTCCCAGGGTAGCTATTAGGCTCTTAAAGGTGGCTGACAAGCTTCAAAACTAGCTACTAACAGGTAGCTATCAGGTTTCCAAGGGTTAATACCAGTCTTCAAAGTAAAAGCTACCAGCCACACTGGTATCTACCAGTCCAGGTAGGCACTCACAACTACCTGGACTGGTATCTACCAGTCCAGGTAGGCACTCACAACTACCAAATAAGCAGTTACAGTCACCAAAGGAATAGACCTGTACATGTACTCTTATTTGTGGTAGCTTCTAGGCTCACAATCTAGCTACCAGCCCATCAATGTAGCTCCCAAGCAGCATAAGATAGCTACCTTGCTACCAGAATCAGCTGCCATGCTATAGATGACAACTCTAGGTGGTACCATTTGCTCAAGAGGCTTCACTTGTTCAAACCTAGAGGTATGCGGTGCAGAGGAAGCATGGAAAATAGACCATCGGTGCTTCTTTGCTTGTAGCTTCTTTGCATCCATAGCCGCTATCATGCTCTCAGAAAATAAAGCCCAATCGACTGGCCCTTTTGTACACTCATGCAGAAAACCTCTTGCAAATGCCTTGGTCACCTCCATCCCATAGTTGCTGGGGGGGTTCCTGATATACCGAAGTAAAAAGGGTGTAGAACCTGGGCCACAACTCTAGCTTCAAAGTCTTGCATTTTACTTTACTGCCCCTTCTTGCAAATGCCTTGGTCACCTCCATCCCATAGTTGCTAGGAGGTTCCTGATATACCGAAGTAAAAAGGGTGTAGAACCTGGGCCACAACTCTAGCTTCAAAGTCCTGCATTTTACTTTACTGCCCCTTCTTGGCACCTCATCAAAACATGATAGCCAATCTGCATCTGTAAAATTAGCCTCACCCAATGTTTGCGCATCCACTCCAGAATTTAAAAGACCGTAGACTTCATGTGCTTGGGCTGGGCTCTGGTCATACAGAAAACTGACTTTCTTTCAAACTGGACATATGGAGGGCACCAACGCGATTTGCCCTACAATATTCCATAGCACAACTAGAATCAGTCCAACACATTTATACTAACATATTTTCATGTATGATCTGCTTGCTTTGGACATGCACCTTCCATATATATGCATGAGGCTACAAGTATGCTTATGTTAACAATTCTTGTGCGCATGTATAGAAAGTGTGGGAGTATCAAAGGTGTAGAAAATGTGTTCTCCAGTGTGTTGTCAGCATGCAATATGCAATGTAGTGTCACTAAAACTCAATAAAGCACTATTGCCCACAACTTGAATTTTTCAAGGGATGTTTTGTTATGCAACGCACTTATTACAATACACGACAAGTGAGGAGTCATCATTGAAGCAAAAAAAAAAATTTGTAAGGTATTCAATAGGGACATTGTTTCATGGATGACATTGTGAGCACACTCACTCCATTACCCCCTGGAATAGCATGGTAATACCCTAGCATGCATGTGCAACACACCTCTAGAAAAATTCACACAAGCTAGGCACCTGAACAAAAATTGGCTGCACAACATGTGTAAAGATGCTCACCTCTATGCTTGGAGTGGCATCTGAGCCCAGCTGCATGTTGAACTTCTTTCTTGGTGTAGTAGGTGATTTGGGTGAAAGAGGATAATGCCCCTTTCTTATAGCTCCTTTGGCCTTTGCTCAGCTGAGGAAGGAGAGGAGGAAGCTAGCACCCTACGAGATTTCCTGGCTGGGGATGGCTCTGGAGAAGATTCAAAGCCTGAGGGAGCAGGAGAAGAAGTGGGAGAGGAAGTTCTGCCTGCAGCATTTCCCCTGTGTGTCCTGGTGTTTGACCTCCCTCTCGGCTGCTTTCTTGTTGCTCTCAAGCTTCTAGCATTTCCATGCTGACAAGCTTCCCCCCCAGACGAGGGCCCCTGCTGCTGCAACCGACGGGCACTCCTCATGATGGTTGCGAGACATGCAAAGGTAGTGCCCCCACTCCTTTGATTTTGCCGCACTCTGAATTGAATTTAAATTAAAAAACTTATTGAAGTCTTTTAAAATTCCCAACATTCCTATGGCTACCAACTGAGCTACCTCCCAGCTCCCAACCCTGAAATCTGGTAGCTAGTGTACCACCTATTCATGCATATACCCATGCCTTACAGAGTGATGTTTGGATTTAATATCTTTCACATCACCAACACAACAAATAGAATGGAAATTATCATCCACGGGCGGCTCATTTAAATCAAATGAAAAAGAGCCTTGCTCTATATCTCTTTGTGCCTGTGCATTTTGACATTCATTGATAGGTTTCTTGAAGTACCATGGCATTGGCAAATGCTCTGTTTCTTGAGAGTAAGTGGATTCCTCTATGTTGCTCTCCATTTTTAACCCTTCCAAATGTTCTAACTTCATTTTCATTAACGTAATGCATTAAATTAGCAACATTTTGTTTTCAAATGCATGTCCTTATCCTTGAACGGTTACGGCGGCTAGTCACACATGTTGCATCCAAAACCTGAAGCCGATGAACTTGGTTTAAACTCAAGTATAAACAACTCCTAACCATCTTCAAATCTCCTTTAAAACCATAATAGGGAATACTAACTTCCTTTTGAAACATTATTAAATTCAAACAACAACATAATATTCTACTTCAACAACCATTATCACACATGACCCTGCTCCAAATAGACTCAGCTCTCTAAGACTGTTATTCTTAGAGAAGTTTTTAATACATACATGAGTCTAATGTATACAAACCATTTCCTAGATGAATAAGTGAGCATAAATTATTCAATCCATCTCATACAAAGATAAAGGGTAATAACATATACAGTCATAGAGATAGATAGATACAGAAAGAGAGAGAGAGAGAGAGAGAGAGAGAGAGAGAGAGAGAGAGAGAGAGAGAGAGAGAGAGAGAGGGGGGGGAAATAGAAGTTGAGATACAATAAAAAAGTGTGAGAGATCAAAATAATAGAGAAGTATGGAATTTAAGAAAATGAAAAATTCATACATATAGCCAAAAGAGAGCCGATTTTGCAAGTTGCAATACAATTTGTGCCTTCAGTAAAAACATCAATACTCTAACCATAACCCTAGGCAACTACCCGGGCTTCTAACATACAACTCATCTTTTTCATAATAGCATTGAGTCAATTAATAGATATCTTACGACTCAATACCTCCAAACCTAAAGTACGTACTTGCTCTTTTAGAGAATCCACTTGTTCTTTACATTTCCCATTACATCCGCCTTGACGTTCCCCAATTTCAACATGCATATTCTCTATGTAAGAAATCAGGTCTAGTTGGTTAGCCTCCATCCGACCATTACTGTCAAGGACGCGGTGGAGATGATGAGACAACTCGTCTCTAAGCATATCTCCCCTTTGGCTACCACTTCCACGGATCTCATCCCAAAGGACTTCTAAGTACTCCTTGCAAGCAACCTGATTTTTCTCGGACCACTCGCATATCTCCACAATATTTTGTAGACGTTTAGAGTTTGGTTGTCTAGATGGAGACCTTGACCTAGCAAGGTGTTTTGCAGCTTGAACATTCATCAACTCTGGTGCAGTAGACAAAGCTACTTCTTCATTAGAAGAATCCTTCACAACCAGTACATCTCTCGAGTGGTTGTTATC
>NC_141059.1:39205369-39210369 GCF_041138505.1 Cibotium barometz | reverse complement strand
AATATATACTTTCTCTTGCTCATTTAAAAACAGCAAGATCATCAATATTATGATGGTGTCTTCTTTAGCCGTGATAATGGTTTTTAAAAACTATTTTAGTTTCCTTTTGTCTCAATAGCTCTAAACTTTTTATTTTCCTTAAGCTCTAAATAACGTAAAGAATCTTATTTTTTCTAATTCTTGGTTTTTTGTTCCTAAATGCCAAGCAATATTTTTATTATTATGAAAAAGAACATGCATTTTGAAAGCATGATGAACAATAAAAGCTTCTCATTTTCTCGTTCTTGGAATTTCTTTTTTGGTCATGTTTGGATAGAGTTTATCAATCAAAAATACTAATATCTATATTGTTTTACAAGGTCCGAATAGAATAACAGGTTAGGTTGGCTCCCAATTTCGGAAGGTTCTACTTGGTATTTACAAGCATCCCAAGCCTAACTAGTTGCTCTAGATATATCTATATATTTGTTTGGTATTTGTCCCTAGACCCTTTTTTATTCAATTTCCTGGCAAATATTAATATTACTTGGTATTCGTCCTCCCTAGACCCATTTTATTCTTGGCAAATATTAATATCCGATGCCAGGACACCCCCCAATGTTCCACCCAATAATTCATCATGGGGGGCAGCCTATGGTTTGGGCTACTTTGTAGCATAGTGACTGATGAGTGCAATCAAGTTAATGAATTCGTGTTTCTAAAGAGCAAGCTTTTGTTTTTTGTATTTACTACACAGTTTCTAGCAAGTTTTGGAATTCCCCGAGTCATCCGCTTCCATCCATTCGCATAGCCTTGCTGGAGGTCATTGCGGGCAGTGGGTGACTTTTGACCAATCCCACCTGACGGCCCACGACTCAACACGCAATGAGGATGCCGGCTGTTGGCACCTAGTCCGCCGATGGAACTGCTCTCCCTTGTCAATAATCCACAGAGAGTCAAGTACCTAGTAGTAACCATTATAAGCATTTAGTAGATTTTGGTTGTGAGACAACTCTTCTGTTCTTAGATACTACCCAGCTCAACTAGTGTTGGGAACGTTGATGACTTGGGGGTACTACCAAGGTAATACCAAAGCTTGGATTCCCAAGTGCATCAAGAAGGCACCCAAGCCTGCACAAAGAAAGAAGCCTCAAAGGCATCAACAGTTACCTCCTAATGTTCATCCTAATGTTCATCAAAGATGGGTGCCTATGCACGTGCTTCAAGAACAAGGGTATTATGATGGAAATCCCATCATATGGTTGCCAAGATCGAACAAAAAAAGGAATGCTTCACCAACACCTCCAACCCCAACAACTTCTCGTAAAGTTTGAAAAGAATGGAGGCCCAAGCAACACCAAGAAAGCCACTCAAACTCTCTCGTGCATACAACTAATACATAAGAGCTTGCATGTTCAGTCAATACCAATGGAAACCACCCAAAAGTTGTACCTACCACCTCGACAACACTTGAGCCACAAATTCAAGAATCAATCCCCTCGTTTGTAAATGGAGACTTTTGAGCGCATTAAGGACAAACTCACAATGCTCTTCTCACCCTGTTAGATGAAAAGCGTGAGTGTGCAGAAGCTCGTGTGGCAAACATAAGAACCTATTCCCTAAAAAAGGAGAGTAGCCACAAGAACCTGTTGCTCGCAAGGTGGTAACAATATTAAAACAAAAAAGAAAGAGAAAAATAAAAATAAAAAAGACAAAAACACAAGGGAGTCACACATATGGCCTACCTAAAAAAGGTAGAATATCAACGAATTCCCAATTATCTTCAATAGCCAATACATTTTTGTTAAGCTTATGGTTTATTGTTCTTTTGGCTAAGTTAAAGTACCAGCTACTCCATGAGTACATATCCATACTCATGCATTGGAGGACATTTGCACCAGAGCCTCGTCTCATCGTCGACAACTAAGCGTATGCATCATGTCTTATGCACTAAGCATATGCATGATGGCATTCTATTTTACTTCATTAGAAATTGATGTGATAAAAAGTATGTATGGTAGAAATTATAATAGGAAGTAAATTTTATACACAAAAAGTAAAAATGCATCTACATTAATTTACTTCTTATGTTTTTATCCATATATAATAAGAAATCCTCCTCATCATACTACATATAGTGCATAAATCCTATGCATGTTATTGAGGAACATCATAAGTGTGTATTGTGAGAAAATTTAAGTGGACATTAATTTAAACTTCATATAACACATCAAGCCATATGTATCATGGCCTAATTCTAGTGCATCGAGTATGTGCATGGAATAATGACACTCTTGATGTAGTTTATATTAGAGATTAACATGTTCTACCCAAACGGCCGTACATATTTCCAAAATCATGGGCAAGTATGATGAAACGACTGATCGTGTTCAATTTATGCGAATCTTTGAACAAAGATGTGAAGCCTTTGGAAATCCAAACTGCCCCACTAAGGTACATGCATTGAATCTTTGCTTAGTGGGAAAGGCTAGTCGATGGTTCATCACATTGATGCCTACGATTAAGAGGAACTTCAAGACCTTGAAAACAACCTTTATTCACAGCTTTTCACATGACAAGGTGATTGGTGGAGTGCAGCAAGAGAACTCTATTTGATTGAACGAAAACAAAATGAAACCTTTAGAGATTTTATCATTTGGATAAAAATATTGGACTCATGATGTGAGCCATGGGAGAAACTAAATTATGCTCAATTGAAGAGATGTTTCATGATGGACATAAAGCAAAACAGCCTACACAACTTGATTATTGTATCCAATCTAGAAACATTTGATCAATATTGTAAAGAAGCAATTTACGTTTAGATGACAACATGATGGAGGATGATCACGATATGAGATGATCCTCATCTAAACCAAGTGAAGCAAAGACTAAAGAAAAATTCATCTTGGAATTCTCATTCCCTGAATTGTACACAGCCTTGCTTCAAAGACTTGAACCCGATTGTCAAAGAGAGTCCCTCAAAACGAAACATCCTTAATACCTCTTAAAGTGATGGGAAAAATGCCTTGTGTTCATTGCCATCACTATGTACATCCCAATCCCAAATGTGCGTACAATAGGGCTATCTTTTTGTACTACATATATTGCAAAACCTTTGATTATGGCACACCCAATGTCCCAATTTACCTACAATTAACTCAAAACCTCCATCTCTCGTGTCCCAAACAGAAATTAAGTCTACAAAACGGGCAATTATCTATGGTACCCCTGAATGTGCTTACACGCTTATTACAAGCCAAGGCACAAGAAATAGTAAAAAAGAATACAAAAGAACACACTTTGAAGTGGGTAGAAGAGCATGTTTTAAAATAGAAATCAAAAGAGAAAGCAAAACCTTCTAAACCCAAGGAAAAAAAAGGACCAACAAGCTGTCGAAACCAAGGTTGAAATAAAGGACAAGGGAAAGGAGCCTGTGGTGGTCCTAACCCCAAAACAGCCAAAAGCTACACATGATGCAAATGAATCCACCTCAAAGCCTACCTCAAAGACTACCTCACAAACCACAAAACCAACATGTGCGGACACATGAAACAAAAGCAAAAAGGAAAGTTTGTTCTTGTTGCATGGGTAAACATAATAAAAACCTCATGATCCAAGGAAAGTCAGAAGATGAAACAAGTTCTAATTCGTCACTCAATGCACCTCACAGACCAATCAAGAAACTAGAATCTGCCCAACCACCCCAAACTGAAAATCATGATCACATAACATATATGCAACTTAGCAAGCTCAAGAGAGCATGCTTAGCATTGTTGAGTGTTATACAGGATCACCGATTGTGATTGAACCTCATAATGTCAAACTTATAGAAGCAACCAAAATAAAAAACCGAAGGAGTATCACTTTCCCTTTCAAGAGGAAGACGTACTCTCTAGAAAAGAGTCATTAGAGACAGATTGCATGAATGATGCGGTTGAAAAAGCACGTGAGGAATTCGATGCATCCCTTAGAAATTAAAGCAGTCTCTCAAATCCTCATTTGGAGGAGTGCTCTTCTCTCATGGTGAAGCTAGCATATCGTCAACACTTGTATCTTTAAAGGTAAACATGAGTTGTACCAAGACATCAAGAGCTACATAGAATAGGACTGTAAGGATTTGCAAGTTTCCAAACAGACCTCAATTAAAATTGTCAAAGGACCAAGTGTACCATTGTACACATTGGGCAGTTTTCAAAACACTGGGAGCCAAAAAGAGGATGAAAGTGAATGGGAATATGAAACCGAAATGGGATCTGAAGCTAAAACAAAAACTAAAACATCCATGGTTTCACTTAAAGATTCTATCATGGTATGATTAGATCCCCTAGAGCAATGATATTAAGCACAAACGCGCATTGATTAGTCCTTGAGCTAGTCATAACATCATGACAATAGACACTTGAGTGTCATTGGGACAACCTAAAATCGTCCCTAAAGACAATGGTCTTGCAAGAGGTGCCAATAGACAAAACATTAAAGTTCTAGGATGCTTTAGCTATGCTACTCAAACAATCAGTGGAAATGTAGAATTTAGATTCCATGTTACCCCAGATTCCCTTGAGTATGATGTCATCCGTGGTGGAACTTGGGTACGTGACTCGTATTCAATTGATCAATTCATGTAAACAGTCACATTGAACACTCCTATAGGCATTGTGAAATTGCTATTACGGAAGGGAGAGACATTAGAGGAGCTGAAACTTCCAACATCTCTTACTCAGAATATCCCAAGAATTATGGTTGGATTAGAAATTTCCAATAAAATCACCACAATCCAAGCACAACCTTATCCACAAAGAGAACACAATCTTATGACCCTCGAGTTATGGGATTTGTTAGGTCAACCAAGACCCATGGCTCATTCTGATAGAATTCCATTCATGCAAGACTTGAACATGCCATGTTTGGGGTACGTTGATTATACAATAATGTATATAGAATCTAACCCCTTTACGTGTAAGTTTTTGTGGTGGTTGAGTATGTGTTGGAAGCAAATTTAATCTTGGGGCATAAATGGA